>NC_034203.2:9810406-9835891 GCF_002021735.2 Oncorhynchus kisutch
ATTTGAATTTACCACAGGTGGACTCCAATCAAGTTAAAGAAATATCGTAAGGATGATCAATGGAAACAGGATGGACCTGAGCTCAATTTCCAGCCTCATAGCAAAGGGTCTGAAAACGTATGTAAATAAGTTTTTTTTTAAATATTTTTTTCATTAATAAAAAC
The DNA here is from genome assembly GCF_002021735.2 of Oncorhynchus kisutch. Taxonomy (NCBI): domain Eukaryota; kingdom Metazoa; phylum Chordata; class Actinopteri; order Salmoniformes; family Salmonidae; genus Oncorhynchus; species Oncorhynchus kisutch. The sequence goes on from NC_034203.2 coordinate 9,810,571, forward strand.
TATATGTTATCGCTTTGTCATTATGGGGTATTGTGTATAGCACCCATTAAAAACTAGCGGTCACATCAAGCAGCTGTAATGACAGAAAACAATCTACATTTTTGTTTGTATTACCTTGGATTATATTGCCATTTATTTGGATATATCCATTATAATGAACATGATAAATGAATTTGCCTGGCTCAGAGAAGCTGTCAGTCTGGTCACATTCATACAGATCGCACGGAGGAGGTCCCCCAAAAAACGGCAACATTGATCCACAGGTCGGAGAGGTAGACAGCAAGGTTTAGACAAACCTCAACTGTATCAAACCAAATGCTAGCCTCTGGTCATTGGGAAATATTGAATATTACAAAATGTTTCCACCCGGTTTCGAACCGGGGACCTTTCGTGTGTGAGGCAAACGTGACAACCACTACACTACGGAAACATAATGTGTGGAAAACTAAGGGTGTGACTGACTTTCGCGTGTGAGGCGAACGTGATAACCACTACACTACTGAAACTACAATACAAAAAGAGGAAGTCGTGGAAAATATTAGGAATGCCCACAAGTCTACCTCACATAATATCCCAAATTGAGTACCACAGAAAGACCCATAATACCCATTAAAAACTATCGGTCAAACAGGAAAATGCTTCCAATCGTTTTTCCACCATTCATGTTCCCCACGGGGGATTTTAAAAACACTTGAAATAAGGGCTGTGGCTCTTGTCGGCTTACCCTGGCATGGTAAACTATTTGAATCATTATGGACCTCAGACCACACGTAGCAGGAATGTATTCAGAGCGCCCAAGCTAGCCACACATGCAGAGTGCGTTACGCGACTAAAAAAGGTATGTCTGAATAGCAAATATTGAGAAGTGCGAAGGAAAAGCATGAATTCCGAAATTGGGACCGAGTCCTAAGTGAATAGGCTTACTGTCCAATTTTTTAAATATGTTTCGCCCGGTCTCGAACCGGGGACCTTTCGCATGTTAAGGCGAATGTGATAACCACTACACTACGGAAACCTAATGAGTGGAATTCAAAGGTTGTGGCTGACTTTGGCTGGGTGGGACATTTATCGCTCTCAGAACCTAATGAAATCAGAAATGACTTAGTCCATTAATTAAGCAATAAGGCTTGAGAAGCCGGGAATTATTGTGTGCCGCCGGCTCTTGGAAGAGGCTTGGTGGTTCAAAACTTCTTCCATTTAAGAGTGATGGAAGCCACTGTGTTCTTGGGTACCTTCAATGCTGCAGAAATGACCAATCATTTGAATTTACCACAGGTGGACTCCAATCAAGTTGAAAGAAATATCTAAGGATGATCAATGGAAACAGGATGGACCTGAGCTCAATTTCCAGCCTCATAGCAAAGGGTCTGAAAACGTATGTAATATACGTTTTTTTTAAATATTTTTTTCATTAATAAAAACTATATGTTATCGCTTTGTCATTATGGGGTATTGTGTATAGTACCCATTAAAAACTAGCGGTCACATCAAGCAGCTGTAATGACAGAAAACAATCTACATTTTAGTTTGTTTTACCTTGGATTATATTGCCATTTATTTGGATATATCCATTATAATGACCCTGATAAATGAATTTGCCTGGCTCAGAGAAGCTGTCAGTCTGGTCCACATTCATACAGATCGCACGGAGGAGGTCCCCCAAAAAACGGCAACATTGATCCACAGGTCGGAGAGGTAGAAAGCAAGGTTTAGACAAACCTCAACTGTTTCAAACCAAATGTTAGCCTCTGGGCATTGGGAAATATTGAATATTACAAAATGCTTCCGCCCGGTTTCGAACCGGGGACCTTTCGCGTGTGAGGCGAACGTGATAACCACTACACTACGGAAACCTAATGAGTGTAATTCAAAGGGTGTGGCTGACTTTGGCTGGGTGGGACGTTTATCGCTCTCAGAACCTAATGAAATCAGAAATTACTTAGTCCATTAATTAAGCAATAAGGCTTGAGAAGCCGGGAATTATTGTGTGCCGCCGGCTCTTGGAAGAGGCTTGGTGGTTCAAAACTTCTTCCATTTAAGAGTGATGGAAGCCACTGTGTTCTTGGGTACCTTCAATGCTGCAGAAATGACCAATCATTTGAATTTACCACAGATGGACTCCAATCAAGTTAAAGAAATATCTAAGGATGATCAATGGAAACAGGATGACCTGAGCTCAATTTCCAGCCTCATAGCAAAGGGTCTGAAAACGTATGTATATACGTTTTTTTTTAAATATTTTTTTCATTAATAAAACTATATGTTATCGCTTTGTCATTATGGGGTATTGTGTATAGTACCCATTAACAACTAGCGGTCACATCAAGCAGCTGTAATGACAGAAAATAATCTAGGTAGACTGCAAGGTTTAGACAAAACTCAACTGTTTCAAACCAAATGCTAGCCTCTGGGCATTGGGAAATATTGAATATTACAAAATGTTTCCGCACGGTTTCAAACCGGGGACCTTTCGCGTGTGAGGCAAACGTGATAACCACTACACTACGGAAACCTAATGTGTGGAAAACTAAGGGTGTGACCGACTTTCGCGTGTGAGGCGAACGTGATAACCACTACACTACTGAAACTACAATACAAAAAGAGGAAGTCGTGGAAAATATTAGGAATACCCACAAGTCTACCTCACATAATATCCCAAATTGAGTACCACAGAAAGAGCCCTAATACCCATTAAAAACTAGTGGTCAAACAGGAAAATGCTTCCAATCGTTTTTCCACCATTCATGTTCCCCACGGGGGATTTTAAAAACACTTGAAATAAGGGCTTTGTTTCTTGTCGGCTTACCCTGGCATGGTAAACTATTTGAATCATTATGGACCTCAGACCACACGTAGCAGGAATGTATTCAGAGCGCCCAAGCTAGCCACACATGCAGAGTGCGTTACGCGACTAAAAAAGGTACGTCTGATTAGCAAATATTGATAAGTGTGAAGGAAAAGCATGAATTCCGAAATTGGGACCGAGTTCTAAGTGAATAGGCTTACTGTCCAATTTTTAAAATATGTTTCCGCCCGGTCTCGAACCGGGGACCTTTCGCATGTTAAGCGAACGTGATAACCACTACACCACGGAAACCTAATGAGTGGAATTCGAAGGGTGTGACTGACTTTGGCTGGGTGGGACATTTATCGCTCTCAGAACCTAATGAAATCAGAAATGACATAGTCCATTAATTAAGCAATAAGGCTTGAGAAGCCGGGAATTATTGTGTGCCGCCGGCTCTTGGAAGAGGCTTGGTGGTTCAAAACTTCTTCCATTTAAGAGTGATGGAAGCCACTGTGTTCTTGGGTACCTTCAATGCTGCAGAAATGACCAATCATTTGAATTTACCACAGGTGGACTCCAATCAAGTTAAAGAAATATCTAAGGATGATCAATGGAAACAGGATGGACCTGAGCTCCATTTCCAGCCTCATAGCAAAGGGTCTGAAAACGTATGTAAATAAGGTTTTTTTTAAATATTTTTTTCATTAATAAAAACTATATGTTATCGCTTTGTCATTATGGGGTATTGTGTATAGTACCCATTAAAAACTAGCGGTCACATCAAGCAGCTGTAATGACAGAAAACAATCTACATTTTAGTTTGTTTTACCTTGGATTATATTGCCATTTATTTGGATATATCCATTACAATGACCCTGATAAATGAATTTGCCTGGCTCAGAGAAGCTGTCAGTCTGGTCACATTCATACAGATCGCACGGAGGAGGTCCCCCAAAAAACGGCAACATTGATCCACAGGTCGGAGAGGTAGAAAGCAAGGTTTAGACAAACCTCAACTGTTTCAAACCAAATGTTAGCCTCTGGGCATTGGGAAATATTGAATATTACAAAATGCTTCCGCCCGGTTTCGAACCGGGGACCTTTCGCGTGTGAGGCGAACGTGATAACCACTACACTACGGAAACCTAATGAGTGTAATTCAAAGGGTGTGGCTGACTTTGGCTGGGTGGGACGTTTATCGCTCTCAGAACCTAATGAAATCAGAAATTACTTAGTCCATTAATTAAGCAATAAGGCTTGAGAAGCCGGGAATTATTGTGTGCCGCCGGCTCTTGGAAGAGGCTTGGTGGTTCAAAACTTCTTCCATTTAAGAGTGATGGAAGCCACTGTCTTCTTGGGTATCTTCAATGCTGCAGAAATGACCAATCATTTGAATTTACCACAGGTGACTCCAATCAAGTTAAAGAAATATCTAAGGATGATCAATGGAAACAGGATGGACCTGAGCTCAATTTCCAGCCTCATAGCAAAGGGTCTGAAAACATATGTAAATACGTTTTTTTTTAAATATTTTTTTCATTAATAAAAACTATATGTTATCGCTTTGTCATTATGGGGTATTGTGTATAGTACCCATTAACAACTAGCGGTCACATCAAGCAGCTCTAATGACAGAAAATAATCTAGGTAGACTGCAAGGTTTAGACAAAACTCAACTGTTTCAAACCAAATGGTAGCCTCTGGGCATTGGGAAATATTGAATATTACAAAATGTTTCCGCACGGTTTCGAACCGGGGACCTTTCGCGTGTGAGGCGAATGTGATAACCACTACACTACGGAAACCTAATGTGTGGAAAACTAAGGGTGTGACCGACTTTCGCGTGTGAGGCGAACGTGATAACCACTAAACTACTGAAACTACAATACAAAAAGAGGAAGTCGTGGAAAATATTAGGAATGCCCACAAGTCTACCTTACATAATATCCCAAATTCAGTACCACAGAAAGAGCCATAATACCCATTAAAAACTAGCGGTCAAACAGGAAAATGGTTCCAATCGTTTTTCCACAATTCATATTCCCCACGGGGGATTTTAAAAACACTTGAAATATGGGCTGTGTTTCTTGTCAGCTTACCCTGGCATGGTAAACTATTTGAATCATTATGGACCTCAGACCACACGTAGCAGGAATGTATTCAGAGCGCCCAAGCTAGCCACACATGCAGAGTGCGTTACGCGACTAAAAAAGGTACGTCTGATAGCAAATATTGATAAGTGTGAAGGAAAAGCATGAATTCCGAAATTGGGACCGAGTTCTAAGTGAATAGGCTTACTGTCCAATTTTTTAAAATATGTTTCCGCCCGGTCTCGAACCGGGGACCTTTCGCATGTTAAGCGAACGTGATAACCACTACACCACGGAAACCTAATGAGTGGAATTCGAAGGGTGTGACTGACTTTGGCTGGGTGGGACATTTATCGCTCTCAGAACCTAATGAAATCAGAAATGACATAGTCCATTAATTAAGCAATAAGGCTTGAGAAGCCGGGAATTATTGTGTGCCGCCGGCTCTTGGAAGAGGCTTGGTGGTTCAAAACTTCTTCCATTTAAGAGTGATGGAAGCCACTGTGTTCTTGGGTACCTTCAATGCTGCAGAAATGACCAATCATTTGAATTTACCACAGGTGGACTCCAATCAAGTTAAAGAAATATCTAAGGATGATCAATGGAAACAGGATGGACCTGAGCTCCATTTCCAGCCTCATAGCAAAGGGTCTGAAAACGTATGTAAATAAGGTTTTTTTTAAATATTTTTTTCATTAATAAAAACTATATGTTATCGCTTTGTCATTATGGGGTATTGTGTATAGTACCCATTAAAAACTAGCGGTCACATCAAGCAGCTGTAATGACAGAAAACAATCTACATTTTAGTTTGTTTTACCTTGGATTATATTGCCATTTATTTGGATATATCCATTACAATGACCCTGATAAATGAATTTGCCTGGCTCAGAGAAGCTGTCAGTCTGGTCACATTCATACAGATCGCACGGAGGAGGTCCCCCAAAAAACGGCAACATTGATCCACAGGTCGGAGAGGTAGAAAGCAAGGTTTAGACAAACCTCAACTGTTTCAAACCAAATGTTAGCCTCTGGGCATTGGGAAATATTGAATATTACAAAATGCTTCCGCCCGGTTTCGAACCGGGGACCTTTCGCGTGTGAGGCGAACGTGATAACCACTACACTACGGAAACCTAATGAGTGTAATTCAAAGGGTGTGGCTGACTTTGGCTGGGTGGGACGTTTATCGCTCTCAGAACCTAATGAAATCAGAAATTACTTAGTCCATTAATTAAGCAATAAGGCTTGAGAAGCCGGGAATTATTGTGTGCCGCCGGCTCTTGGAAGAGGCTTGGTGGTTCAAAACTTCTTCCATTTAAGAGTGATGGAAGCCACTGTCTTCTTGGGTATCTTCAATGCTGCAGAAATGACCAATCATTTGAATTTACCACAGGTGACTCCAATCAAGTTAAAGAAATATCTAAGGATGATCAATGGAAACAGGATGGACCTGAGCTCAATTTCCAGCCTCATAGCAAAGGGTCTGAAAACATATGTAAATACGTTTTTTTTAAAATATTTTTTTCATTAATAAAAACTATATGTTATCGCTTTGTCATTATGGGGTATTGTGTATAGTACCCATTAACAACTAGCGGTCACATCAAGCAGCTCTAATGACAGAAAATAATCTAGGTAGACTGCAAGGTTTAGACAAAACTCAACTGTTTCAAACCAAATGGTAGCCTCTGGGCATTGGGAAATATTGAATATTACAAAATGTTTCCGCACGGTTTCGAACCGGGGACCTTTCGCGTGTGAGGCGAATGTGATAACCACTACACTACGGAAACCTAATGTGTGGAAAACTAAGGGTGTGACCGACTTTCGCGTGTGAGGCGAACGTGATAACCACTAAACTACTGAAACTACAATACAAAAAGAGGAAGTCGTGGAAAATATTAGGAATGCCCACAAGTCTACCTTACATAATATCCCAAATTCAGTACCACAGAAAGAGCCATAATACCCATTAAAAACTAGCGGTCAAACAGGAAAATGGTTCCAATCGTTTTTCCACAATTCATATTCCCCACGGGGGATTTTAAAAACACTTGAAATATGGGCTGTGTTTCTTGTCAGCTTACCCTGGCATGGTAAACTATTTGAATCATTATGGACCTCAGACCACACGTAGCAGGAATGTATTCAGAGCGCCCAAGCTAGCCACACATGCAGAGTGCGTTACGCGACTAAAAAAGGTACGTCTGATTAGCAAACATTGAGCTGTGCGAAGGAAAAGCATGAATTCCGAAATTGGGACCGAGTTCTAAGTGAATAGGCTTACTGTCCAATTTTTTTAAATATGTTTCCGCCCGGTCTCGAACCGGGGACCTTTCGCATGTTAAGCGAACGTGATAACCACTACACCACGGAAACCTAATGAGTGGAATTCGAAGGGTGTGACTGACTTTGGCTGGGTGGGACATTTATCGCTCTCAGAACCTAATGAAATCAGAAATGACATAGTCCATTAATTAAGCAATAAGGCTTGAGAAGCCGGGAATTATTGTGTGCCGCCGGCTCTTGGAAGAGGCTTGGTGGTTCAAAACTTCTTCCATTTAAGAGTGATGGAAGCCACTGTGTTCTTGGGTACCTTCAATGCTGCAGAAATGACCAATCATTTGAATTTACCACAGGTGGACTCCAATCAAGTTAAAGAAATATCTAAGGATGATCAATGGAAACAGGATGGACCTGAGCTCCATTTCCAGCCTCATAGCAAAGGGTCTGAAAACGTATGTAAATAAGTTTTTTTTTAAATATTTTTTTCATTAATAAAAACTATATGTTATCGCTTTGTCATTATGGGGTATTGTGTATAGTACCCATTAAAAACTAGCGGTCACATCAAGCAGCTGTAATGACAGAAAACAATCTACATTTTAGTTTGTTTTACCTTGGATTATATTGCCATTTATTTGGATATATCCATTACAATGACCCTGATAAATGAATTTGCCTGGCTCAGAGAAGCTGTCAGTCTGGTCACATTCATACAGATCGCACGGAGGAGGTCCCCCAAAAAACGGCAACATTGATCCACAGGTCGGAGAGGTAGAAAGCAAGGTTTAGACAAACCTCAACTGTTTCAAACCAAATGTTAGCCTCTGGGCATTGGGAAATATTGAATATTACAAAATGCTTCCGCCCGGTTTCGAACCGGGGACCTTTCGCGTGTGAGGCGAACGTGATAACCACTACACTACGGAAACCTAATGAGTGTAATTCAAAGGGTGTGGCTGACTTTGGCTGGGTGGGACGTTTATCGCTCTCAGAACCTAATGAAATCAGAAATTACTTAGTCCATTAATTAAGCAATAAGGCTTGAGAAGCCGGGAATTATTGTGTGCCGCCGGCTCTTGGAAGAGGCTTGGTGGTTCAAAACTTCTTCCATTTAAGAGTGATGGAAGCCACTGTGTTCTTGGGTACCTTCAATGCTGCAGAAATGACCAATCATTTGAATTTACCACAGATGGACTCCAATCAAGTTAAAGAAATATCTAAGGATGATCAATGGAAACAGGATGAACCTGAGCTCAATTTCCAGCCTCATAGCAAAGGGTCTGAAAACGTATGTATATACGTTTTTTTTAAAATATTTTTTCATTAATAAAAACTATATGTTATCGCTTTGTCATTATGGGGTATTGTGTATAGTACCCATTAACAACTAGCGGTCACATCAAGCAGCTGTAATGACAGAAAATAATCTAGGTAGACTGCAAGGTTTAGACAAAACTCAACTGTTTCAAACCAAATGCTAGCCTCTGGGCATTGGGAAATATTGAATATTACAAAATGTTTCCGCACGGTTTCAAACCGGGGACCTTTCGCGTGTGAGGCAAACGTGATAACCACTACACTACGGAAACCTAATGTGTGGAAAACTAAGGGTGTGACCGACTTTCGCGTGTGAGGCGAACGTGATAACCACTACACTACTGAAACTACAATACAAAAAGAGGAAGTCGTGGAAAATATTAGGAATACCCACAAGTCTACCTCACATAATATCCCAAATTGAGTACCACAGAAAGAGCCCTAATACCCATTAAAAACTAGTGGTCAAACAGGAAAATGCTTCCAATCGTTTTTCCACCATTCATGTTCCCCACGGGGGATTTTAAAAACACTTGAAATAAGGGCTTTGTTTCTTGTCGGCTTACCCTGGCATGGTAAACTATTTGAATCATTATGGACCTCAGACCACACGTAGCAGGAATGTATTCAGAGCGCCCAAGCTAGCCACACATGCAGAGTGCGTTACGCGACTAAAAAAGGTACGTCTGATTAGCAAATATTGATAAGTGTGAAGGAAAAGCATGAATTCCGAAATTGGGACCGAGTTCTAAGTGAATAGGCTTACTGTCCAATTTTTAAAAATATGTTTCCGCCCGGTCTCGAACCGGGGACCTTTCGCATGTTAAGCGAACGTGATAACCACTACACCACGGAAACCTAATGAGTGGAATTCGAAGGGTGTGACTGACTTTGGCTGGGTGGGACATTTATCGCTCTCAGAACCTAATGAAATCAGAAATGACATAGTCCATTAATTAAGCAATAAGGCTTGAGAAGCCGGGAATTATTGTGTGCCGCCGGCTCTTGGAAGAGGCTTGGTGGTTCAAAACTTCTTCCATTTAAGAGTGATGGAAGCCACTGTGTTCTTGGGTACCTTCAATGCTGCAGAAATGACCAATCATTTGAATTTACCACAGGTGGACTCCAATCAAGTTAAAGAAATATCTAAGGATGATCAATGGAAACAGGATGGACCTGAGCTCCATTTCCAGCCTCATAGCAAAGGGTCTGAAAACGTATGTAAATAAGGTTTTTTTTAAATATTTTTTTCATTAATAAAAACTATATGTTATCGCTTTGTCATTATGGGGTATTGTGTATAGTACCCATTAAAAACTAGCGGTCACATCAAGCAGCTGTAATGACAGAAAACAATCTACATTTTAGTTTGTTTTACCTTGGATTATATTGCCATTTATTTGGATATATCCATTACAATGACCCTGATAAATGAATTTGCCTGGCTCAGAGAAGCTGTCAGTCTGGTCACATTCATACAGATCGCACGGAGGAGGTCCCCCAAAAAACGGCAACATTGATCCACAGGTCGGAGAGGTAGAAAGCAAGGTTTAGACAAACCTCAACTGTTTCAAACCAAATGTTAGCCTCTGGGCATTGGGAAATATTGAATATTACAAAATGCTTCCGCCCGGTTTCGAACCGGGGACCTTTCGCGTGTGAGGCGAACGTGATAACCACTACACTACGGAAACCTAATGAGTGTAATTCAAAGGGTGTGGCTGACTTTGGCTGGGTGGGACGTTTATCGCTCTCAGAACCTAATGAAATCAGAAATTACTTAGTCCATTAATTAAGCAATAAGGCTTGAGAAGCCGGGAATTATTGTGTGCCGCCGGCTCTTGGAAGAGGCTTGGTGGTTCAAAACTTCTTCCATTTAAGAGTGATGGAAGCCACTGTGTTCTTGGGTACCTTCAATGCTGCAGAAATGACCAATCATTTGAATTTACCACAGGTGGACTCCAATCAAGTTAAAGAAATATCTAAGGATGATCAATGGAAACAGGATGGACCTGAGCTCCATTTCCAGCCTCATAGCAAAGGGTCTGAAAACGTATGTAAATAAGTTTTTTTTAAAATATTTTTTTCATTAATAAAAACTATATGTTATCGCTTTGTCATTATGGGGTATTGTGTATAGTACCCATTAAAACTAGCGGTCACATCAAGCAGCTGTAATGACAGAAAACAATCTACATTTTAGTTTGTTTTACCTTGGATTATATTGCCATTTATTTGGATATATCCATTACAATGACCCTGATAATGAATTTGCCTGGCTCAGAGAAGCTGTCAGTCTGGTCACATTCATACAGATCGCACGGAGGAGGTCCCCCAAAAAACGGCAACATTGATCCACAGGTCGGAGAGGTAGAAAGCAAGGTTTAGACAAACCTCAACTGTTTCAAACCAAATGTTAGCCTCTGGGCATTGGGAAATATTGAATATTACAAAATGCTTCCGCCCGGTTTCGAACCGGGGACCTTTCGCGTGTGAGGCGAACGTGATAACCACTACACTACGGAAACCTAATGAGTGTAAATCAAAGGGTTGTGGCTGACTTTGGCTGGGTGGGACGTTTATCGCTCTCAGAACCTAATGAAATCAGAAATTACTTAGTCCATTAATTAAGCAATAAGGCTTGAGAAGCCTGGAATAATTGTGTGCCGCCGGCTCTTGGAAGAAGCTTGGTGGTTCAAAACTTCTTCCATTTAAGAGTGATGGAAGCCACTGTGTTCTTGGGTACCTTCAATGCTGCAGAAATGACCAATCATTTGAATTTACCACAGGTGGACTACAATCAAGTTAAAGAAATATCTAAGGATGATCAATGGAAACAGGATGGACCTGAGCTCAATTTCCAGCCTCATAGCAAAGGGTCTGAAAACGTATGTAAATAAGTTTTTTTTTAAATATTTTTTTCATTAATAAAAACTATATGTTATCGCTTTGTCATTATGGGGTATTGTGTATAGTACCCATTAAAAACTAGCGGTCACATCAAGCAGCTGTAATGACAGAAAATAATCTCGGTAGACTGCAAGGTTTAGACAAAACTCAACTGTTTCAAACCAAATGCTAGCCTCTGGGCATTGGGAAATATTGAATATTACAAAATGTTTACGCACGGTTTCGAACCGGGGACCTTTCGCGTGTGAGGCGAATGTGATAACCACTACACTACGGAAACCTAATGTGTTGAAAACTAAGGGTGTGACTGACTTTCGCGTGTGAGGCGAACGTGATAACCACTACACTACTGAAACTACAATACAAAAAGAGGAAGTCGTGGAAAATATTAGGAATGCCCACAAGTCTACCTCACATAATATCCCAAATTGAGTACCACAGAAAGAGCCATAATACCCATTAAAAACTAGCGGTCAAACAGGAAAATGGTTCCAATCGTTTTTCCACCATTCATATTCCCCACGGGGGATTTTAAAAACACTTGAAATAAGGGCTGTGTTTCTTGTCAGCTTACCCTGGCATGGTAAACTATTTGAATCATTATGGACCTCAGACCACACGTAGCAGGAATGTATTCAGAGCGCCCAAACTAGCCACACATGCAGAGTGCGTTACGCGACTAAAAAAGGTATGTCTGAATAGCAAATATTGAGAAGTGCGAAGGAAAAGCATGAATTCCGAAATTGGGACCGAGTCCTAAGTGAATAGGCTTACTGTCCAATTTTTTAAAATATGTTTTCTCCCGGTCTCGAACCGGGGACCTTTTGCATGTTAAGCAAACGTGATAACCACTACACTACAGAAACCTAATGAGTGTAGTTCAAAGGGTGTGACTGACTTTGGATGGGTGGGACATTTATCGCTCTCAGAACCTAATGAAATCAGAAATTACTTAGTCCATTAATTAAGCAATAAGGCTTGAGAAGCCGGGAATTATTGTGTGCCGCCGGCTCTTGGAAGAGGCTTGGTGGTTCAAAACTTCTTCCATTTAAGAGTGATGGAAGCCACTGTGTTCTTGGGTACCTTCAATGCTGCAGAAATGACCAATCATTTGAATTTACCACAGGTGGACTCCAATCAAGTTAAAGAAATATCTAAGGATGATCAATGGAAACAGGATGGACCTGAGCTCAATTTCCAGCCTCATAGCAAAGGGTCTGAAAACGTATGTAAATAAGTTTTTTTTAAAATATTTTTTTCATTAATAAAAACGATGTGTTATCGCTTTGTCATTATGGGGTATTGTGTATAGTACCCATTAAAAACTAGCGGTCACATCAAGCAGCTGTAATGACAGAAAATAATCTACATTTTAGTTTGTTTTATCTTGGATAATATTGCCATTTATTTGGATATATCCATTACAATGACCCTGATAAATGAATTTGCCTGGCTCAGAGAAGCTGATCACATTCATACAGATCGCACGGAGGAGGTCCCCCAAAAAACGGCAACATTGATCCACAGGTCGGAGAGGTAGACAGAAAGGTTTAGACAACCTCAACTGTTTCAAACCAAATGTTAGCCTCTGGGCATTGGGAAATATTGAATATTACAAAATGCTTCCGCCCGGTTTCGAACCGGGGACCTTTCGCGTGTGAGGCGAACGTGATAACCACTACACTACGGAAACCTAATGAGTTTAATTCAAAGGGTGTGGCTGACTTTGGCTGGGTGGGACGTTTATCGCTCTCAGAACCTAATGAAATCAGAAATTACTTAGTCCATTAATTAAGCAATAAGGCTTGAGAAGCCGGGAATTATTGTGTGCCGCCGGCTCTTGGAAGAGGCTTGGTGGTTCAAAACTTCTTCCATTTAAGAGTGATGGAAGCCACTGTGTTCGTGGGTACCTTCAATGCTGCAGAAATGACCAATCATTTGAATTTACCACAGGTGGACTTCAATCAAGTTGAAGAAACATCTAAGGATGATCAATGGAAACAGGATGAACCTGAGCTCAATTTCCAGCCTCATAGCAAAGGGTCTGAAAACGTATGTATATACGTTTTTTTTTAAATATTTTTTTAATTAATAAAAACTATATGTTATCGCTTTGTCATTATGGGGTATTGGGTATAGTACCCATTAACAACTAGCGGTCACAGCAAGCAGCTGTAATGACAGAAAATAATCTAGGTAGACTGCAAGGTTTAGACAAAACTCAACTGTTTCAAACCAAATGCTAGCCTCTGGGCATTGGGAAATATTGAATATTACAAAATGTTTCCGCAAGGTTTCGAACCGGAGACCTTTCACGTGTGAGGCGAACGTGATAAACACTACACTACGGAAACCTAATGTGTGGAAAACTAAGGGTGTGACTGACTTTCGCGTGTGAGGCGAACGTGATAACCACTACACTACTGAAACTACAATACAAAAAGAGGAAGTCGTGGAAAATATTAGGAATGCCCACAAGTCTACCTCACATAATATCCCAAATTGAGTACCACAGAAAGAGCCATAATACCCATTAAAAACTAGCGGTCAAACAGGAAAATGGTTCCAATCGTTTTTCCACCATTCATATTCCCCACGGGGGATTTTAAAAACACTTGAAATAAGGGCTGTGTTTCTTGTCAGCTTACCCTGGCATGATAAACTATTTGAATCATTATGGACCTCAGACCACACGTAGCAGGAATGTATTCAGAGCGCCCAAGCTAGCCACACATGCAGAGTGCGTTACGCGACTAAAAAAGGTATGTCTGAATAGCAAATATTGAGAAGTGCGAAGGAAAAGCATGAATTCCGAAATTGGGACCGAGTCCTAAGTGAATAGGCTTACTGTCCAATTTTTTAAATATGTTTCCGCCCGGTCTCGAACCGGGGACCTTTCGCAGTGTTAAGCGAACGTGATAACCACTACACTACGGAAACCTAATGAGTGGAATTCAAGGGTGTGACTGACTTTGGCTGGGTGGGACATTTATCGCTCTCAGAACCTAATGAAATCAGAAATGACTTAGTCCATTAATTAAGCAATAAGGCTTGAGAAGCCGGGAATTATTGTGTGCCGCCGGCTCTTGGAAGAGGCTTGGTGGTTCAAAACTTCTTCCATTTAAGAGTGATGGAAGCCACTGTGTTCTTGGGTACCTTCAATGCTGCAGAAATGACCAATCATTTGAATTTACCACAGGTGGACTCCAATCAAGTTAAAGAAATATCTAAGGATGATCAATGGAAACAGGATGGACCTGAGCTCAATTTCCAGCCTCATAGCAAAGGGTCTGAAAACGTATGTAAATAAGTTTTTTTTAAATATTTTTTTCATTAATAAAACTATATGTTATCGCTTTGTCATTATGGGGTATTGTGTATAGTACCCATTAAAAACTAGCGGTCACATCAAGCAGCTGTAATGACAGAAAATAATCTCGGTAGACTGCAAGGTTTAGACAAAACTCAACTGTTTCAAACCAAATGCTAGCCTCTGGGCATTGGGAAATATTGAATATTACAAAATGTTTCCGCACGGTTTCGAACCGGGGACCTTTCGCGTGTGAGGCGAATGTGATAACCACTACACTACGGAAACCTAATGTGTGGAAAACTAAGGGTGTGACTGACTTTCGCGTGTGAGGCGAACGTGATAACCACTACACTACTGAAACTACAATACAAAAAGAGGAAGTCGTGGAAAATATTAGGAATGCCCACAAGTCTACCTCACATAATATCCCAAATTGAGTACCACAGAAAGAGCCATAATACCCATTAAAAACTAGCGGTCAAACAGGAAAATGGTTCCAATCGTTTTTCCACCATTCATATTCCCCACGGGGGATTTTAAAAACACTTGAAATAAGGGCTGTGTTTCTTGTCAGCTTACCCTGGCATGGTAAACTATTTGAATCATTATGGACCTCAGACCACACGTAGCAGGAATGTATTCAGAGCGCCCAAGCTAGCCACACATGCAGAGTGCGTTACGCGACTAAAAAAGGTATGTCTGAATAGCAATATTGAGAAGTGCGAAGGAAAAGCATGAATTCCGAAATTGGGACCGAGTCCTAAGTGAATAGGCTTACTGTCCAATTTTTTTAAATATGTTTCCGCCCGGTCTCGAACCGGGGACCTTTCGCGTGTTAAGCGAACGTGATAACCACTACACTACAGAAACCTAATGAGAGGAATTCAAAGGGTGTGACTGACTTTGGCTGGGTGGGACATTTATCGCTCTCAGAACCTAATGAAATCAGAAATTACTTAGTCCATTAATTAAGCAATAAGGCTTGAGAAGCCGGGAATTATTGTGTGCCGCCGGCTCTTGGAAGAGGCTTGGTGGTTCAAAACTTCTTCCATTTAAGAGTGATGGAAGCCACTGTGTTCTTGGGTACCTTCAATGCTGCAGAAATGACCAATCATTTGAATTTACCACAGGTGGACTCCAATCAAGTTAAAGAAATATCTAAGGATGATCAATGGAAACAGGATGGACCTGAGCTCAATTTCCAGCCTCATAGCAAAGGGTCTGAAAACGTATGTATATAAGTTTTTTTTTAAATATTTTTTTCATTAATAAAAACTATATGTTATCGCTTTGTCATTATGGGGTATTGTGTATAGTACCCATTAACAACTAGCGGTCACATCAAGCAGCTGTAATGACAGAAAATAATCTAGGTAGACTGCAAGGTTTAGACAAACTCAACTGTTTCAAACCAAATGCTAGCCTCTGGGCATTGGGAAATATTGAATATTACAAAATGTTTCCGCACGGTTTCGAACCGGGGACCTTTCGCATGTGAGGCGAACGTGATAACCACTACACTACGGAAACCTAATGTGTGGAAAACTAAGGGTGTGACTGACTTTCGCGTGTGAGGCGAACGTGATAACCACTACACTACTGAAACTACAATACAAAAGAGGAAGTCGTGGAAATATTAGGAATGCCCACAAGTCTACCTCACATAATATCCCAAATTGAGTACCACAGAAAGAGCCATAATACCCATTAAAAACTAGCGGTCAAACAGGAAAATGGTTCCAATCGTTTTTCCACCATTCATATTCCCCACGGGGGATTTTAAAAACACTTGAAATAAGGGCTGTGTTTCTTGTCAGCTTACCCTGGCATGGTAAACTATTTGAAATCATTATGGACCTCAGACCACACGTAGCAGGAATGTATTCAGAGCGCCCAAGCTAGGCCACACATGCAGAGTGCGTTACGCGACTAAAAAAGGTATGTCTGAATAGCAAATATTGAGAAGTGCGAAGGGAAAAGCATGAATTCTGAATTGGGAAACGAGTCTAAGTGAATAGGCTTACTGTCCAATTTTTTTAAATATGTTTCCGCCCGGTCTCGAACCGGGGACCTTTCGCGTGATTAAGCGAACAGTAGGAATAACCACTACACTCTACAGAAACCTAATGAGAGGTAATTCAAAGGGTGTGACTGACTTGGCTGGGTGGGACTTTATCGCTCTCAGAAACCTAATGAAATCAGAAATTAACTGTAGTCCATTAATTAAGCAATAAGGCTTGAAGAAGCCGGTAATTATGGTGTGCCGCCGGCTCTTGGGAAGAGGGCCTGGTGGTTATCAAAACTTCTTCCCATTTAAGAGTGATGGAAGCCACTGGGTTCGTGGAAAGAGTACCTTCAATGCTGGCAGAATGACCAATCAACGTTGGAATTTACCACAGGTGGACTGCCAATCAAGTTAAAGAAATATCTAAGGATGATCAATGGAAACAGGATGGACCTGAGCTCAATTTCCAGCCTCATAGCAAAGGGTCTGAAAACGTATGTAATAAGTTTTTTTTTAAGATTTTTTTCATTAATAAAACTATATGTTATCGCTTTGTCATTATGGGGTATTGTGTATAGTACCCATTAACACTAGCGGGTCACATCAAGCAGCTGTAATGACAGAAAATAATCTAGGTAGACTGCAAGGTTAGACAAAACTCACTGTTTTCAAACCAAATGCTAGCCTCTGGGCATTGGAAATATTGAATATTACAAAATGTTTCCGCACGGTTTCGAACCGGGGACCTTTCGCGTGTGAGAGCGAACGTGATAACCACTACACTACGGAAACCTAATGTTTGGAAAACTAAGGGTGTGACCTGACTTCAGCGTGTGAGGCGAACGTGATAACCACTACACTACTGAACTACAATACAAAAAGAGGAAGTCCGTGGAAAATATTAGGAATGCCCACAAGTCTACCTCACATATATCCCAAATTGAGTACCACAGAAAGAGCCATAATACCCATTAAAAACTAGCGGTCAAACAGGAAAATGGTTCCAATCGTTTTTCCACCATTCATATTCCCCACGGGGGATTTTAAAAACACTTGAAATAAGGGCGGTGTTCTTGTCGCTTACCCTGGCATGGTAAAACTATTTGAATCATTATGGACCTCAGACCACACGTAGCAGGAATGTATTCAGAGCGCCCAAGCATAGCCACACATGCAGAGTGCGTTACGCGACTAAAAAGGTATGTCTGAATAGCAAATATTGAGAAGTGCGAAGGAAAAGCATGAATTCTGAAATTGGGACCGAGTCCTAAGTGAATAGGCTTACTGTCCAATTTTTTAAATATGTTTTCCGCCCGGTCTCGAACCGGGACCTTTCGCTGTGTTAAGCGAATGTGATAACCACTACACTACAGAAACCTAATGAGAGGGTATTCAAAGGGGTGTGACTGACTTGGCTGGGTGGGACATTTATCGCTCTCAGAACCTAATGAAATCAGAATACTTAGTCCATTAATTAAGCAATAAGGCTTGGAAGCCGGGAATTATTGTGTGCCCCGGCTCTTGGAAGAGGCTTGGTGGTTCAAAACTTCTTCCATTTAAGAGTGATGGAAGCCACTGTGTTCTTGGGTACCTTCAATGCTGCAGAAATGACCAATCATTTGAATTTACCACAGGTGGACTCCAATCAAGTTAAAGAAATATCTAAGGATGATCAATGGAAACAGGATGGACCTGAGCTCAATTTCCAGCCTCATAGCAAAGGGTCTGAAAACGTATGTATAAAGTTTTTTTTAAAATATTTTTTTCATTAATAAAAACTATATGTTATCGCTTTGTCATTATGGGGTATTGTGTATAGTACCCATTAACAACTAGCGGTCACATCAAGCAGCTGTAATGACAGAAAATAATCTAGGTAGACTGCAAGGTTTAGACAAAACTCAACTGTTTCAAACCAAATGCTAGCCTCTGGCATTGGGAAATATTGAATATTACAAAATGTTTCCGCACGGTTTCGAACCGGGGACCTTTCGCGTGTGAGGCGAATGTGATAACCACTACACTACGGAACCTAACGTGTGGAAAACTAAGGTGTGACTGACTTTCGCGTGTGAGGCGAACGTGATAACCACTACACTACTGAAACTACAATACAAAAAGAGGAAGTCGTGGAAAATATTAGGAATGCCCACAAGTCTACCTCACATAATATCCCAAATTGAGTACCACAGAAAGAGCCATAATACCCATTAAAAACTAGCGGTCAAACAGGAAAATGGTTCCAATCGTTTTTCCACCATTCATATTCCCCATGGGGATTTTAAAAACACTTGGAATAAGGGCTGTGTTTCTTGTCGCTTACCCTGGCATGGTAACTATTTGAATCATTATGGACCTCACCACACGTAGCAGGAATGTATTCAGAGCGCCCAAGCTAGCCACACATGCAGAGTGCGTTACGTGACTAAAAAGGTATGTCTGAATAGCAAATATTGAGAAGTGCGAAGGAAAAGCATGAATTCCGAAATTGGGACGAGTCCTAAGTGAATAGGCGAACTGTCCAATTTTTTAAAATATGTTTCCCGCCCGGTCTCGAACCGGGCACCTTTCGCGTGTTAAGCGAACGTGATAACCACTACAATACAGAAACCTAACAAGTGTAAGGGAAGTCCCCCCTGAAGTGGAAAAAAAATGAATGGCAAATCATTGGCATCGGACAAAACATATACACATTGGTCAATACCATCCAATTCGGCTTTGATTCATGCAAAGTTGATTGCAAATGCCAAATGGCAATTGCCAGTTGTAAAACTTCAAAAATCCAACAGGTGGCGAGTGCGCTCCACTGTGGTTTTTCATATTGGAAATGGACCTCAAGTCAACATCCAAATTTTTTGGGTCAAAAATTATCACCCCTTAAAAAAGTGCTTTCTGGACCGTTTTTCGAAATTCTTTAGATTTTTTTGTCAATTACACATTTGTAAGAACTGTATGAATATACTTTTGTCCATTTTATTAGCATACATTTTTTTTTTACATGCGCATAAGAAACATGTTTTGTCCATTTGCAATATGATTTCATAGGAAGTCAAAATTCAAAAGTCCAAAATATTAAAATTTTGTAAAAAACTCACACACCCCTTGAAAAAGTGCTTTCTGGACCATTTTTCAAAATTCTTTGCATTTTTGTGTCAATTACACATGTATAAGAACTGTATCAACATACTTTAGTCATATTTTATTATCATCATTTTTTTTACTTGTGCATAAAAGGCATATGTTTTTTCCATTTGCAATATGATTTCATAGGAAGTCAAAAGTCGAAAATGTGAACTTTTATTTAAACTTATCACCCTCGTAAAAAGTGCTTTCTGGACCATTTTTTCGAAATTGTTTCGATTTTATGTCAATTCATCATGCTTAAGAACTATATGAATATACATTTGTAAAATTGTATTATCATATTTTTTTTTTACTTGTGCATAAGGAATATGATTTGTCCATTTGCAATATGATTTCATAGGAAGTCAAAAGTCAAAGTCAAAAGTCACTTTTTTTGGGGCCAAATACCATAAGAAATTTGACATGCTCAAAAATCCTGCAGAAATGCAAAATTGACTGGCTGAAGAACTCGGGATGGCCGGCAGTGATAGTTGTTCCTTTCCATCACTCGTTGTGTTGATTTCATCATGTCCATTTGGTGATGTTTTTTCACTATAGAATCATATTGCAAGTGCATGTACATTTGCAATATGGTTCAATGGGCATTTACCATAAGAAATTTGACATGCTCAAAAATGCAAAATTGACTGGCCTGATGAACTCGGGATGGCCGGCAGTGATAGTTGTTCCTTTCCATCACTCGTTGTGTTGATTTCATCATGTCCATTTGGTGATGTTTTTTCACTATAGAATCATATTGCAAGTGCATGTACATTTGCAATATGGTTCAATGGGCATTAACCATAAGAAATTTGACATGCTCAAAAATGCAAAATTGACTGTCCTGATGAACACAGGATGGCCGAGCAGTGATAGTTGTACCTTTCCATCACTCGTTGTGTTGATTTCATCATGTCCATTTGGTGATGTTTTTTCACTATAGAATCATATTGCAAGTGCATGTACATTTGCAATATGGTTCAATGGGCATTTACCATAAGAAATTTGACATGCTCAAAAATCCTGCAGAAATGCAAAATTGACTGGCCAGATGAACTCGGGAAGGCCTGGCAGTGATAGTTGCTCCTTTCCATCGCTCGTTGTGTTGACTTCATCATGTCCATTTTGTGATGTTTTTTCACTGTTGAATCATATTGCAAATGCACGTGCATTGTTGTGCAACTGGTAACCCAAAAATAAAAATATGGTGATTTCATTATGTCCATTTGTTTATGTTTTCTTACTTTTGCAAAGTCACTGTGCATTTGCAATATGGTTCAATGGGCAGGTACCATCACGAATTTGTCATGCTATAAAAATCCTGCAGGAATGTGAAATTGACTGGCCCGATGAACTCGGGATGGCTGGGCAGTGATTCTGGTTCATCTCAGTCGCTCGTTAGGGTTGATTTCAGAATGTCACTTTGGTGATGGTACCTCACTGTTTAAACATATTGCAAATGGACAAGAGTCACCAGCAAGTCACCGTCCATCAGTCAATTAGATATCATTCTGACACCAAACTGATACAAACTGACACCAAACCCACTTTTCCAACTCGTTTAGTAGCCAACTATCACATACTTCAGAGCTGGCCCAAAATTCACAACGCCTTCGGTTCAAACCATAAAAAACATAAAACGTAGTTACGTTCTAGCTGCGGGTCCATTTCTTATGTTATGTGTAGGCCTAGCTGAGGCGACCCCGAATCCCAAGTTTCGGCTCGATCGTTCATTTGGTGTCCGAGCAAAACCCTAATTGGTGCTGAAAATCCACTTTTTACATGACTTGCTACGGGGTCCTTGAATGAGCTATCGGACAGAAACGTTGGGGTCCGTCTCTATGGGCCGAGACGGTCGCAATGCACCTAGTCTTGTGTCTCTGAGACTTTTAAATGTCGTCATTTTCGTAATGGTCAAAATGAATTGAAATCATTGCAAATGTACGAGGCTGTTTCTCGGTCCGAGAACCTTCTAGAGCCACCTAACTCACCACGCACTATCGACCGGAGGTCTAGAACAGGATTCTAAAGTTTCGGAACTCTAGGTCTGACGGTTCTTTTTTAGCTCGAACAAAGCTAACTATTGCAGTCACTGTCTGTCTCTACGCACCCCAATACGTCCCTCCATCCAAGTTGTGTTTTAGTGTGATTTATTTTTCCTTTGAAATTTTATGGAAAAATGACTGATTTACAGTTCATGGGGGTTGCCTAATCACATCTATGAAGTTTTGGAAAGATCTGACTTTTTAACCCTCGAAACAGCCCCTGAGACACCAATTATGGCACTTCCGGTTGGCACAGGAAGCTATAAGTCAACACATATCCTCACTGGGGTATGCTTTTACAGAATCCTGAGTTTTAAGTCCTTACTTTAAGAATTGACTGATTTACACAGGGTTGAATGCACTATGTCTATCAAACTGCAGGCAGGGTATGAATAAACACTTTTAGGGTGATTTTAACCACTTCCGGTTGGTCCAGGAAGCTTAGAATCAACACAGGTAGACCTCATAGTGGCCTGATGGACTGTCATCGAAGACAGGTTCATACGACATTCATAACCCACATAGGCTTCAGGTTGAATTTAGGGGTGCAGGCAATGTATTCCTATGGGGAAAGAAGTCAATGCAAACTCTTTGAAGTAAACACCTTCTTTTAACTATTAAGGGTTAATGCCACACGGTCAACGTTAGGCTTGCACGGATCGGGAGGACCTTAGGAACGTACCTGAGGTCGAATTGTGCTTCTCACCCTAACGGTTCTCTCACTGTCACCCAAAAGCAAATGACGTTGTGGGGCAGGCTTCATTTTGGGCCTACTTTTCTAATGGTCGCTGCGCTTAGACCGAGCGAGCTACGGTCAAGCGGGATATCTCATTGAACTCGGCACGGCCTAGAGATTATGTTTATGCCATTGCCTGCTCTCTGTGTCTTTGAGCACCGCACTTTATCACTCCATCCTTGCTGTGTGTGTGTGTGAGAGCTTTTCTTTGACATCTGCTGGGAGAAATGACTGATTTACAGTTTAGGAGGGTTACCTAGTCACACATATGAAGTTTTGGAGAGATGTGAATTTTCTAACCCTTCAAAACAGACAGTGTGACCCAATTAAAGGCACTTCCGGTTAGCACAGGAAGCTATAAGTAAACACATGTCTTGATTGACATAGACACTTACAGAATCCTGAGTTTTAAGTCTTTAAGTTAAGAATTGACTGATCTACGATCTACACAGGGTTGAATGTAGTCATTTTCACCTTTGAAGGTTATGTACATCAAAACACCTTTTGGGTCAATTTAACCACTTCCGTTTGCTCCAAGAAGCTTAGAATCGACACAGGTAGACCTCATAGTGGTCTGATGGACTGTCATAGAAGACAGGTTCATTAGGCATTCATAACCCACATAGGCTTCAGGTTGAATTTAGAGGTGCAGGCAATGTATTCCTATGGGGAGAGAAGTCAATGCAAACTGTTTGATGTAAACACCTTCTTTTAACTGTTAAGGGTTAATGCCACACGGTCAAGGTTAGGCTTGCACGGATCGGGAGGACCTCAGGTACGTTCCTGAGGTCGAATTGTGCTTCTCACCTTAATGGTTCTCTCACTGTCACCCAAAGCAAATGACATTGAGGGCCAGCCTTCATTTTGGGCCTACTTTTCTAATGGTCGCTGTGCTTAGACCGAGCGAGCTACGGTCAAGCGGGTTGCATCTTGTTGAACTCGGCACGGCCTAGAGAATATGGAAATGCCATTGTAGGCTTTGTGTGTCTTTAAGCACCGCACTTTGTCACTCCATCCTTGCTGTGTGTGTGTTTCTGTGTGTGTGTGTGTGAGAGAGAGCTTTTCTTTGTCATCTGTTGGGAGAAATGACTGACTTACAGTTTATGGGGTTGCCTAATCACACATATGAAGTTTTGAAAAGATCTGACCTTTTAAGGCACTTCCGGTTGGCACAGGAAGCTATAAATAAACTTATATCCTGATTGGGGTATGCCTTTACATAATCCTGAGTTTTAAGTCTTTACGTTAAGAACTGAGTTATTTACGGAGGGTTTAGTGAGTGTGTGTTATTTCAGAAAATCATAGAAAATCACAGAAATCTCGCAGAGCTCCGCAGCACACTTTAAAAAGATTCGTAAGAACACCCTGCAACTGGATCTGTAACCGTTGAAAAAAAAACACCTATCCGTGAACATCACCAATCTGTCGTTGTACGATTTCTCTTAATGACGATAGATAAATGGCTGGTTCTTTTTTTATTGACACCGGAGGCTCCTTGACTTTGACGTGAAGTGGAAAAATATTTTCTCTATTTTCATTTTGGACCTTTAATCCCAGATAAATGGCCATAACTCAAAAACCGTTGAGGCCTAGACGCCATCTTGTTCGGGCCAACTGCCCATTATGCCAAACCTACGCTCACCGAGTTTCGGCTTTGAAATATTTTCAGTTTTCGAGATAAGGCCCCGTCGTGAATCGTGATGTTTTGTCCAATAGCAATATGATTGCTTATGCCCTCTTGTGGAATTTCCGGGACAGCGGTAAATGACCAAAATCTTATTATTTTTGTAAAACGGAAACCGAATGTCCGACAAAGTTCATTTGATGACTTCCCGGTAGGTCCGGCCCTGCCGCTCGGCCCGACGCCGTCCGCGAATTTTACAAACGATTTCGGACGTCTAGTAAGGGACCGTACATTTCCACATGGACTTTCTCACTAACCATACGGCACCTGCCGAAATCTTCCCTTAAGGTAAAGGGTGTGGCTGACTTTGGCTGGGTGGGACATTTATCGCTCTCAGAACCTTATGAAATCAGAAATTACTTAGTCCATTAATTAAGGCAATAAGGCTTGAGAAGCCGGAATTATTGTGTGCCGCCGGCTCTTGGAAGAGGCTTGGTGGTTCAAAACTTCTTCCATTTAAGAGTGATGGAAGCCACTGTGTTCTTGGGTACCTTCATGCTGCAGAAAAGACCAATCATTTGAATTTACCACAGGTGGACTCCAATCAAGTTAAAGAAATATCTAAGGATGATCAATGGAAACAGATGAACCTGAGCTCAATTTCCAGCCTCATAGCAAAGGGTCTGAAACACGTATGTATATACGTTTTTTTTTAAAATATTTTTTCATTAATAAAAACTATATGTTATCGCTTTGTCATTATGGGGTATTGTGTATAGTACCCATTAACAACTAGCGGTCACAGCAAGCAGCTGTAATGACAGAAAATATCTAGGTAGACTGCAAGGTTAGACAAAACTCAACTGTTTCAAACCAAAATGCTAGCCTCTGGGCATTGGGAAATATTGAATATTACAAAATGTTTCCGCAAGGTTTCAACCAGGGACCTTTCGCGGTTGAGGCGAATGTGATAACCACTACACTACGGAAACCTAATGTGTAGAAAACTAAGGGTGTGACTGACTTTCGCGTGTGGGCGAACGTGAATAACCACTACACTACTGAAACTACAATACAAAAG